>NW_028317944.1:1690000-1730000 GCF_062004578.1 Staurois parvus
ATAAGAATATATATGTGAGATAACAGGAAGTGGTCGCCATGTAAGAACACTTAATAACCCTAGATACAGAAGCAGGGGCGGACTGACAACTCATGGGGCCCCCGGGCAATAGGGGATCATGGGGCCCCTGTGTCCTTGCCCAAACTCAAAAAGCCTATGAAAAAGGTACCAGGGGCATCTCATGGGGCCCCCTACTGACCCCGGGCCCTCGGACAGTGCCCGAGTTTCCAAATGGTCAGTCTACCCCTGTGCAGAAGCCTTTCACAGCTCTAACTGGGTAGTTATATTGTATCCATAGCAACAGTAGTGCATCCAACACCCTCTCCAATTTAACACCAGGTACCTTGTGGTCCCATGAGCTATAATGTTGTTTCTCGTTTGCATGTAAGTAGATGTGAACCCATTAGAGTTTATGGGACTACAGGGTAAATTTGCTGAATTTAACAGAACATTAGCCATAATCCTGTTGCTATGGATACCCTATTGTTTTCACGTAAGGGTGGTGTAGAGCTGTTTCTGCATCAGGGGCCTGCTTATATAATTGTTTACATTGGTAAGGAGGCCATGGACATAGCAGTGGTGTGTTTCACTTTTTGTGCTACACGTCTGCTAGAAAGGGCTATAAACCTTCTCCGGGTTTTTTTCTCCATTCCCTAAACTGACTCTGGACGAGTCAGGAGGCTTTCTCGTCTATGGTGCCGCTCCGCAAACGCCCGGCCGGCATTTGTGGTGCGGTTGCGACGCGGTTGCGGGGCGTTTGCGGAGTGGTAACACCACTCAAACTGCATTATAGGCGTTTGTGGGGAGTTATTAACGCTCGGCAAACGCCTAGCAACCGCCGCTAAACCGCGCATGCGGCATTTGCGGAGCGTTTGCCGAGCGTTAAAAAACGCTCTGCAAACGGCGGACCAACGCTTGCCAAACGCTATAGGGGCGTTTGGCAAGCGTTGGCAAAACAGCCTAGTGTGAACGAGCCCTAAGAGAGTATTTCCCTCACATAGGAGAGAATGTTTCTTATTTCCTGGTATGTCTACAGGACAGGAAGTGAAGAAAAATCTCAGTGGGATACAGATGACAAAAAACTAACATAGTTTTAATTCAATCTAACCTAAACCTTTAAAAATAAAGATTGTATAACAAGAATTAAGACTGCTGCTAAAACAAGCAAATTTAAAGAGCAGGTTTGAAACAAAAATCATAGCGAAAGCTTCTAAAAGATGAGTGAATCTGCCGTTCATCTAAAGCAGGGGTGTGTAACTGGCAGCCCTCCAGCTTTTGCCAAAAGTCCCATGAGGCATTGCAAAATTGACAGTTTGTTAGGGATCTGGGTATGACCAGAAATGTGTGGACTGACACAGGGAAACACAGGCTCCAGGTATAGTATAAACAATACAATTTATTAAAGACTAAACAATACATAAACACAGTGCAACCAAACCTCCAACAGATAACAATAAGAACCATACTAAACGTAGTCGGGCAGGCCGGGTCGGTAGTAAACGGGCAGGCAAGGTACAAGGAGCAGGCGGAAGCGTAGTCAGGAATAGCCGAGGTCAGGACAGGCAGAGTTCATGCAGAGTCAGGATTAAAGCAGAATCAGGATCAGGCAGGAAGCAGACAGGATGCAGGTACAGGGGCTCATGGGAAACATACACCAAGGCCCTGATCACAGGCCTGGCCATTCCTTAACCATTAGCCGCCCGGCCAATGGCCGATTGGCGGCTTCAAATGCGCTCCTGTATTCCGGGTGCACGCCATTTGGCGTGCTCCCGCACATGCGCAGTTTGCGCTAATGCAGAGCGGCGCAGCAGCGCGATCTGTCACCGGCCGTGCACCTCGGACACGGCCGATGACAGATCCGAGTACCGGCTCCCGTAGCTGGTACCATGTGACCTGCTGTGACCAATCACAGCAGGTCACATGATAGTTGTATACAATGGATTGCTTCATTCATGATGCCATCCATTGTATACTAGTACCTAGCTGTGAATGGTCACAGCTAATCACATGCACATGTCATGTGATTAGCTGTGACCAAATCACAGCTAAGCACAAAAAAAAAAAAGCTGAATGAATCGATTTCATTCAGCTAAATGCTTGCTTATAGCAAAGTAATTCTTGGCAGAAATTTATGACTAAATTTGATTTTTAAGTTTTTTTTTTTACTGGACATGTTTTATAGCAAAAAGTCCAAAATATTGTTTTTTTTCCTCAAAATTGTCAGCCTTTTTTTTATAGCGCAAAAAATAAAAACCGCACAGGCGATCAAATACCACCGAAAGAAAGCTCAATTTGTGGGGAAAAAAAAGGATGTAAATTTCATTTATGTACCATATTGCATGACCGCGCAATTGTCCGTTAAACTAGCGCAGCGCTGTATAGCAAAAAAATGGCGTAAATTGCAGTATCTATACCATAGTTTGTAGAGTCTATAACTGTCACACAAAGCAATCAATATACACTTATTGGGATGTTTTTTACCAAAAACATGGAGCAGAATACATTTTGGCCTAAATTTATAACTAACTTTGAGTTTACTATATATTTTTTATAGCTGAAAGTAAAAAGTATTGTTTTTCTTCAAAATTTTTGGCCTTTTTTTTTATAGCGTGAAAGCGCACAGGTGATCAAATACCACCAAAAGAAAGCTCTATTTGTGTGAAAAAAAGGACGTAAATTTAGTTTGGGTGCAGCATTGCATGACCGCGCAATTATCAGTTGAATTAGTGCAGCGCTGAGTAGCAAAAAGAGGCCTGGTCATTAAGGGGGGTAAATCCTCAGGAGGGCAAGTGGTTATACTTATGACAAGACACATATCCTTATAAATACATTGTGGTATAAAAACACTTATTTAGACTTTTCTAGGTCTCCGACAGGGGCATCTAAATCATATCATCAAGTTTACAGGGGTTTTAGGAGAGGAACGGAATAATGATGGATGGAGTACCCACTGCATGCTTGACAACAAGGACATGAATCAGGATCTATTACTAGTTCGCAGAGTGAATCCATACACAAGGTCATTTCAACAACAATATTCCTAAGATTATATATACATTTAATATATTTATGCATGTTATTTATCTGCTCAAACATCCCTTGAGTAGACTAAAATGTCTAAGAGTGCTGCTGGATCCTCTGTATTGCAATGGGATGTGTGACAACTTTGGGACTGCAGACACAAGTGACAACCTATAGTGTTCTATGCTCCTCTCCTGGCAGTTGTATAAACGTTTATGTGGGGAGGGCCATAGGAGCTGGGTCAGCGCAGACAGTAATTAGACAACCATAGAAGAGGAGAAAGCTAGAACATCAGGAGAGAGGGGAAATTCTGGCTTTAATTGGAATCTGACTCTTCCTGGAGAGGTTAAATTCACTAGCAAATTTAAAGATACATTGAAAGTGATTAAAATGGTTTATGGAAATGAAAAATGTTGCAAGTAAGCTGTCAGGAATGGACTTGCCAATGGTGGTGGGACTCACCTGCCTTGTGGGCTGCAGTACCAGGGCTGGCCAGCGGGTGCTCTCAGCAACCAGAAGCTCACTCCTGCAGTCAGCCATCACCTGCGGCTGATTGCAGGAGGTGTATTTAAGGAATGGCCAGACCTGCAGTCAGTGCCTTGGTGTGTGTTTCCCATGAGCCCCTGTACCTGCATCCTGTCTGCTTCCTGACCCTGAATGAACTCCGCCTGTCCTGACCTCGGCTATTCCTGACCACTCTCCAGCCTGCTCCTTTGGTACCTTGTCTGCCTGATTGTTCCTGACCCGGCCCGTCTGACTACGCTCTGCCTACTCCTTTGTGTCTTGTCTGCCCGATGATTCCTGACCCGGCCCGCCTGACCACTCCACCTCGCCAGCCCTGTCTGCTCTTATCTGTGTACATTCCATTATCAGTTGGATATTTGGTTTTGTTATGTTGTGCGTTATATTTGTGTATAACCCTTAATAAATTATATTGTTACACCATACTTGAGCCTGCGTTTCCCTGTGTCAGTTCACGCATCTCTGGTCTTACCAGGAGCCCTGACATAAGCTTTTACATACTTCTTTTTTCTGTGCTTTTACCTAAAATGTTTTAAGTTGATGATGGAATCTTTTAGGCTGCACAATATTGAAAGAATGGGTAACAAAAAAACCTGTGAGCTGCCATGAAATCTACAACACGTAGCGTGCAGCTGCCAACACCTCTCACACTCTCATATAATGCATGTTTTTTTTTTTTTTTTAATTTCTATTGAAAGAATGGGTCTTTTATTTTTCTTTTTAACATCAATAATGCTGACAGTGCTCACTGTGGTAGCTGCATGGGTATATAGCTAGCAATTAAAGTATCTGACTTCTAATTCGGATGAAGCTTAAGAATAGTGTTAGCTGATACAATTTTTTCCCTATACACCCCACTATGATTTTGTGTGAATGATTGTGTGTGTGTGTATAATTATAAAGAAAAATGTATTATGTTTTGTAGAAGATACCCCAGTTGGCAGCATTTTCCTAGTGTATACAAATTCTGTCATACTTTCAACAGAATTGTAAATGTATTTCTAAAATAGAATTCTACTTTGTCTCTTTTCATGACGCTTAAGAATTCATCTATTGATTCTGAAAATCTTTTCAGATATTGTGATCTTAAATTTGCTATGGGTGGCAATCAGAAAAGGTGACGACAATTTTTTTTTTTTGTTCACTGATTATCACCTTAAGTGGAGTGGGGAACCCTAGCCTCCAGATTTAAAAATGCAGAAAAGCATACAAATTAGAGCAGTATGAGACCTGGTGGCATTTGGGCTCAGGACTTCAGTACTTTAAAGCACTAACATGAACCCCTTGCTACCAATTGTACACATATATGGGGCCTCATTGTCTTTGTGCTGTGACCGCACTGCACAGCGAGCTCCCAGCATCAGGGACTGGGCCCTCACTGAGAACCTTGGGTCCTATACTAATGATCATTAACTGGACAGCCCAGTTCTTGATCACTGGATTACCGTGATAACCTTTGATTGGCTATTACAATGATCAATCATTATAAAGCCTGCCCCGTGCGTGTTTTCTCCTCTAAATGGAAAGAAATATACATTGCATCATTCTCTCCTGCAAGAGGAGAAAACTGAAAACAAACAAGAGTGTGATTACAAATAAATAAAAAAAGGAATAAAAATCTAGATCAAAATTTGATCCAGGTTACAGTTAGAGTAAAGGTGGGAGCAAAGGTCTGAGTCAAAGGTCAGGGTCAATTTTTTAGGTAAGATTTTATATATACAGTCAGGTCCATAAATATTGGGACATCGACACAATTCTAACATTTTTGGCTCTATACACCACCACAATGGATTTGAAATTAAATGAACAAGATGCGCTTTAACTGCAGACTGTCAGCTTTAATTTGAGTGTATTCACATAAAAATCAGGTGAACGGTGTAGGAATTGCAACAGTTTGCATATGTGCCTCCCACTTATTAAGGGACCAAAAGTGATGGGACAGAATATTAATCATAAATCAAACTTTCACTTTTTAATACTTGGTTGCAAATCCTTTGCAGTCAATTACAGCCTGAAGTCTGGAACGTATAGACATCACCAGATGCTGGGTTTCATCCCTGGTGATGCTCTGCCAGGCCTCTACTGCAACTGTCTTCAGTTCCTGCTTGTTCTTGGGGCATTTTCCCTTCAGTTTTGTCTTCAGCAAGTGAAATGCATGCTCAATCCGATTCAGGTCAGGTGATTGACTTGGCCATTGCATAACATTCCACTTCTTTCCCTTAAAAAACTCTTTGGTTGCTTTTGCAGTCTGCTTTGGGTCATTGTCCATCTGCACTGTGAAGCGGCGTCCAATGAGTTGTGAAGCATTTGGCTGAATATGATCAGATAATATTGCCCGAAACACTTCAGAATTCATCCTGCTGCTTTTGTCAGCAGTCACATCATCAATAAATTCAAGAGAACCAGTTCCATTGGCAGCCATACATGCCCACGCCATGACACTACCACCACCATGCTTCACTGATGAGGTGGTATGCTTAGGATCATGAGCAGTTCCTTTCCTTCTCCATACTCTTCTCTTCCCATCACTCTGGTACAAGTTGATATTGGTCTCATCTGTCCATAGGATGTTGTTCCAGAACTGTGAAGGCTTTTTTAGATGTCGTTTGGCAAACTCTAATCTGGCCTTCCTGTTTTTGAGGCTCACCAATGGTTTACATCTTGTGGTGAACCCTCTGTATTCACTCTGGTGAAGTGTTCTCTTGATTGTTGACTTTGACACACATACACCTACCTCCTGGAGAGTGTTCTTGATCTGGCCAACTGTTGTGAAGGGTGTTTTTCTTCACCAGGGAAAGAATTCTTCAGTCATCCAACACAGTTGTTTTCCGTGGTCTTCCGGGTCTTTTGGTGTTGCTGAGCTCTCCGGTGCGTTCGTTCTTTTTAAGAATGTTCCAAACAGTTGTTTTGGGCACGCCTAATGTTTTTGCTATCTCTCTGATGGGTTTGTTTTGTTTTTTCAGCCTAATGATAGCTTGCTTCACTGATAGTGACAGCTCTTTGGATCTCATCTTGAGAGTTGACAGCAACAGATTCCAAATGCAAATAGCACACTTGAAATTAACTCTGGACCTTTTATCTGCCCATTGTAATTGGGATAATGAGGGAATAACACACACCTGGCCATGGAACAGCTGAGAAGCCAATTGTCCCATTACTTTTGGTCCCTTAATAAGTGGGAGGCACATATGCAAACTGTTGTAATTGCTACACCGTTCACCTGATTTGGATGTAAATACCCTCAAATTAAAGCTGACAGTCTGCAGTTAAAGCACATCTTGTTCGTTTCATTTCAAATCCATTGTGGTGGTGTATAGAGCCAAAAATGTTAGAATTGTGTCGATGTCCCAATATTTATGGACCTGACTGTATATATATATATATATATATATATATATAAAATCAGGGTCAATGTCAGTTTGTGTTAGGTAGGATTGAAGAAAAAAACAATGTTCACCATTGTTTCTAGACCGTACTATGGGTACAAACAACAAATAACATACATATTATTGTGATTGTCAAGAGCAGGATATTTAATTTTAGGTTGTTCTTTAATGGTAGGTTATGGTAACAACAAGAAAAATATAGCATTTTTTTTATTGTTACTACTTTGGGTCAGTTTTCTTTTGATAATAACAAAAAATAGGAGATATCCATTACCATTTACCACCAAATGCAAGCCTAATTTGTCCTGAAAAAAAAAACTAGGTAGAATGTGCCTTGATATGCATAGTAGATACATTGATATGTACAGTTTTACTAACACATGTCAAAGTTGCAAAATTGCTTTTAGCCATTGGGATTTATTTTACCCTCTGTCATGAAGGGGTTAAAGAGGCCCTGTCACTAAACCCTGGGCCAGCACAAAAAGTTAATTAGACACCCGTAGAAGTGGAGGCAGCTATGATATGCAAGAAGAGAAGGTGCAGGAAAAACATAGGACATTGTTTACACTTGCAGTTGGAGGGGCATTAAAAATCGTCTTTTGAGCCATTGTTTTATTGCCAACCTAATTGTTCACAGAATCCAGGACACATTCAATAATGCACAAGGTTGTGCTGTTAGTTTTTAGTGGTTAAATCAGGCAGTGAGGGGACAGTATAGCGTCTTTTCATTTCCTCTCTGAAAATCGACAGCTTTATTATTATATACAGTATTTATAAAGCGCCAATAGTTCGCTCAGCGCTGTACATTACAAAGGGGGACAGAACATGTGACAGAACAATACCAATACAATGCAAAACATGAGACGATCGAGGGACCTGCTCTTTCGAGCTTACAATCTAGGAGGGAGGGGATGGTGGCACAGGAGGAGATAGCTGTGGGGGATGGGGTGGTAGGAAGAGTGGAGGAGGTCGGCAAGTTAGCAGGGGGTGGGGTAGGCTTCCCTGAAGAGATGGGTTTTCAGGGTGTGCCTAAAGGAGAGGAGAGTAGGTGATAATCTGATGGGTTGGGGCAGGGAGTTCCAGAGGATGGGTGACACCCTGGAGAAGTCCTGGAGGCGGGCATGGGAGGAGGAGACCAGGGAACTAGAGAGAAGGAGGTCTTGTGAGGAGCGGAGTGTGCGTGCTGGGCGGTACTTGGATATTAGGTCAGTGATGTAGTTCGGGGCAGTATGGTGGACAGCTTTGTACGTCAGTGTTAGGATTTTGAATTTGATCCGTTGCGCAATCGGAAGCCAGTGGAGGGATTGGCAGAGGGGGGTGGCAGAAACGGAGCGGTTGGAAAGGTGAATGAGTCTGGCAGCCGTATTCAGGATGGACTGAAGCTTTAAGGCAAAGCTAGTGAAAACTAGCCCCACGTGAGCATTTAAAAAAGTTTATTTTAATGCGCTTTACTCGCATTTATTTTAAGTTGGTATCTTTCATCACTGCACTATATAGTAGGGTTTTTTAAACAGTAAGCAAGTAATTAAATTTAATGAACAGTTTTTTTCAAAGAAAACACCACTATATATCTTGCTAACATGTCATAAGTGTTTACAGAAGGCTTATCAAGTTTTCAGCATTTGATTTTAATCTCTCAAAAGTTTGGCATTTCATTGTCTATTAGATGTTAATGGTTATTAATGACCTGCAATAATAAAAAAAAGCTATTTTTAAACATTTTCACTTAAGTTTTAAAACAAGCAATAGAGCTCAAGCCTCTTAATTTTAACTGTTGGCAGGGTTTAGCAAATCTTTAAAAATCCTATCCATCTTTCATCTATGTCTACATAAATCACAGAAATCCAAGGCAAATCCAGGCTTATATGGATCAGAAAGGACGACCGTTGGCTGAATTCATACATGTAGCAGTTACAGGATTATTCCTTTTTTTTTTTTTTTTTGCATAGAGCAACTCTGAAGTAAAGCACTGCCTTGTTAAAACAGAATACATTTGCATATCATCACTTTCACCACAAATCGTAAGATCGAGCATTTTATTTCTAATTTAAAGGGAACCTGTAATCAAAATAGGAAAATAAACACGAGCTCCTAAATATAGTAGCATATAGCATGCATGTGCTTTTAATGTCTTGTAAATCAGCTTTTGTGTATTCTGGTGTGTTGATAATAAGGTCTGATGATCCCAAATTCTTATAAATGCACAAGTTGGTAACAGAATTATTTAGATGTAAATCTCATGTCTGTGCTGCTAGACAGAGCTCAAAAAAAGCCTGTTGGTACTTAGATTGGCAGAGGCAGCCAATGTGGTTGCCCTAAGGTGTTGACTATGTTACATGTATTTTTGAATACACCTCAATCCTTGTAGGAGTATTTAGATGTACACAGCTAGATCTGAGAGTTCCTACACAAAAGAGGTAGTTCAGTCTGCAATAGACATTTATTGATAGTGGTACATAATATATACAAATTACACGCTAAGCAGTATTTACAACAGAATGTACAGTTTAAGTCTCTTGACTTATACGATATTTACAATTTACCCACAAAACCATGTTTAAAATACAATGTACAATACAAGTATGAAGTTAGTTTTACCTCTCAACTTCAGGTTTAGTCATCCTGCCTGCTGTGTGTGTCCAGCTGGGTGACCAGGCCTTATAACCCCCTCCTGTCTGTACTGTGGCTAATATAATGCTCACTAATTGGACACTGTACCTAGCCAATGTATATTGGGTGCAACTTGATTGGAAGTTCACAGAAGGCTGCTGTTTACCACTCATGTTAACCACTTGACGCCCGGCCTATGGCCAAATGGCGTCCGCAAAAGTGCATTACCTTTCCATATGGCGGCCTCCCGCACATGCGCAGTTCGCGCGTTTGCAGACGCGCAGCGGCGCGATCTGTCACCGGCCGTGTACCTCAGACACGGCCGATGACAGATCTGAGTACCGGCCCCCGTTGCTGGTACCATGTGACTTTCTGTGACCAATCACAGCAGGTCACATGACAGTTGTATACAATGGATGACTTCATTCATGACATCCATTGTATACTACTGCCTAGCTGTGAATGGTCACAGCTAATCACATGCACATGTCATGTGATTAGCTGTGGCCAAATCACAGCTAAGCACAAAAAAAAAAAACCCTGAATGAATCGATGTCATTCAGGTAAATGCTTGCTTATAGCAAAGTAATTCTTTGCTATAAGCAAATTGTGTAAAAAAAAAGAAAAAATACTGATCACTTCCCCAAAGTAGTACAATGTTACTATGGTATGGTAAAAATGTAATAAATAATTAAAAAAAAATATATATATTTTTTTTTTTTCACACTGTCACCAGTCAGTGTCCCTGATCACTGCCATGCCAGTTATATGATGACGCTGTACTGCACTGGTGACAGTATGTAAAAAAAAAATAGTGAAAATAATTTTTTTTATTTTTTCATTTTCCAAAAAATTATGACAAAAAAAATACAACTTCAAAAAACTCGCCATTCCTCTTATGAAGTACGTCCGACTGTCTACTCTGCAAAAAGGGGTCATTTGGGGGATATCTGTACTGTCCTGACATTTGGGGGATATCTGTACTGTACTGTATCTGTACTGTTCTGACATTCTTGGACCTCAAGAACTTAGATTGGCTTCAGGATTGATCAATATTCAGATCTATACCATAGTTTGTGAACTCTATAACTTTCCTACAAACTAAAAAATACATCCTAATTTGGGTTATTTTCACCAAAGACATGTAGCAGAATACATCTCGGCCTAAATTTATGAAGAACAATTATTTATTTGCAAACTTTTATAACAGAAACAAAGAAAAACGTGGTTTTTTTTTTTCCAAATTTTCGGACTTTTTTGTTAATTTAGCAAAAAATTAAAACCCCAGCGGTGATTAAATACCACCAAAAGAAAGCTCTAGTTGTGTGAAGAAAATAATAAAATTTTAATTTGGGTACAATATTGTATGACCGCGCAATTGTCATTCAAAGTGTGAGAGCGCTGAAACCTGAAAAATGGCCTGGGCAGGAAGGTGTAAAATTGCCCGGTATTGAAATGGTTAAATATGCTAAGGGAACAGAAGGCCAGAACTTGTAATACAAGTTTGACGTTAGAAAGTTTTGATGCTGTAAAACACTCAATGGTTTAAATACTGTATATTTCCATCTAACTAAAATATACTTGTAACTATAACATTATTTACATCCATTAATGGAGATTTCACATAAACTCATTATCTTACTAAAACAGACAACTTGTGTCTATCCTTTGTTAAACATCCTATAAATGGCCTTAAGAAAAGGATATTTGTTTCACCATATCCTTTAAAAATTATTCTGAATGGTAGGGACTGGTTCATTACAATAATCTGGTGCACTCCTAGTATTCTGATGAGAAAAGCTAATTTGTCTTCATACCTTTAGACATAATTTACCCCTGTAGAGTACTTCATCAAAAATAAAATTTTAATTGCAGGATATGCCTAAAATCTGACTTGTATCTTAGTGTAGACTTCTTTGACAATCAGTGAGCCAACACACAAGCAGGAAATTACATTTATTATTATTATTATACAGTATTAATATAGCGCCAAAGGGTATGCTCAGCGCTGTACAGTAGCAAGGGGGACAGAACATGAGACAAGACAGTAACAATACAATACACGAGGGGTTTGAGGGCCCTGCTCTTTCGAGCTTACAATCTAGGAGGGAGGGGAAGGTGGTACAGGAGGAAATGGCTGTGGAGGATGGAGTGGTGGGTGGAGTGGAGGAGGTTAGTTGTTAGATGAGGTTAGGTGAGGTTGGGGTAGAATTCCCTGAAGAGGTGGGTTTTCAGGGTGCGCCTGAAGGTGAGGAGGGTAGGTGACAGTCTGATGGATTGGGGTAGGGAGTTCCAGAGGATGGGGGAAGTCATGAAGAAGTCCTGCAGTTGGGCGTGGGAGGAGGAGACCAGGGAGCTAGAGAGTAGGAGGTCCTGTGAGGAGCGAAGGGCACGGTTAGGGTGGTATTTGGGTATCAGGTCAGTTAGGTAGTTTGGGGCGGCATTGTGAATGGCCTTGTAGGTCAGGGTTAGCAGTTTGAATTTGATGCGTTGGGCAATCGGGAGCCAATGAAGGGATTGGCAGAGGGGGGTGGCAGATGTGGAGCGGTTGGTGAGGTGGATGAGTCTAGCCGCTGAGTTTAGGATTGATTGGAGTTGGGATAGCGTTCGTTTGGGTAGGCCAGTGAGAAGGGAATTGCAATAGTCCAGGCGTGAGATGATGAGGGAGTGTACGAGTTTGGTGGTGTCTGGGGTGAGGAATGTGCGTATCTTGGAGATGTTGCGAGTATGTGTGTCCTTTTCACCAACACTGTACAGAATGCCCCCAGGTTGCCATATTGCATTTAATTTTACAGAAACCTATACTGGCAGCAGACTGAAAAGAAAAGGTAATTTTTATTAGTATTACATTACAATGTGGCTTATGTAGCATATTTATATGCTATATTTATATCTACTTTATATTTTTTTACAGAGTAGAGCTACCCTTTACCATGCAGAACTTGTGAACTTTTTTATCAAATGTCCCAAAAACAGCAACCCAGAGACATTTGACTTATCCCTAGTACTAACAAAAAGTGTTTTTTAAGTCCAGCACTTATAACAAAATATATAAACAAATTCCAAAACTATATAGTGCAAGATATGCATTCAAAGTCAAGTGACCAAAGTATGCTAGTACAAAATACCCCCAACATTTATATAGTGAATGCAGTGTAAACATCAGTGATAAATCATCCAAAAAATACAATATAGTGACTCCAGTATAAATCTTAGTAATAGTAAAAATACAAAATTATGGAGACTATTTTCCTTAAAAGTTGAACTTTAGTTAGAAAATTAAGTCCTGCTAGATCTCTTCAGGCTGGCCCCTTTTGCAGGTATAGGTATGTAAAACATTAAAAATAAGTGCCTATATTGTTTAAAATCCAGCGCTACCCTGTCTCACCCTGTTTGGCACATGCTCAGTTGCTCTCTATTTTCTGTCACTGTGCCAAAAATGTACAGACTGATCTGCTGACAGCTCAAAGATTTACTGCTGTTCAGAGGCTTCAGAAAAATGGCAGCCTCCATTAAGAAAAAAGAGAAACGAGGCTGAAGGCAATTTACAGCACCCACTAATTTTGGTAGCAAAATTATTTATGTGGAATGTATGTTCCTTGCTAAAGAACATTATTTTTTTATCAAGTTGTTATGGGCAAAGTTCCAATTTTAAGGATAATTCAACTGTGTTCCACCTCAATGCTCTATATATTTCCTGAATAGGTAAAATGCTTACCAAATGATTATGACCCTTTATAAACAAATCATAAAACACTTTTCACAAAGGGATAGAAGCAAGCAGGGGTGGACTGACCATTTGGAAACTCGGGCACTGCCTGTGGGCCCAGGGTCAGTAGGGGGCCCAATGAGGTGCCCCTGGTACCTTTTTCATAGGCTTTTTTGAGTTTGGAGAAGGACACAGGGGCCCCATGATCCCCTATTGCCCGGGGGCCCCATGAGTTGTCAGTCCACCCCTGGTAGCAAGACATCCAAAGTCTCTCCTCTCTTCCAGAAACGCGGATTCTAAGCATTTTAGAAGTGAAGTTTATCATGATCCTGTTTGTATGAGGAATGTCCTAGTGAAGACCAGAATAATTTGGATGTTTTGCTGACTTCATATGAAGTTTGAATTTTTGACTTGTTTACAACCAACAGATCATAAATATCCGGTGATCGTTCTACCTACTAATATTACTGAGAGTTGGGAGGTGGTTTTAGTTATTGTTTTGGAAGTGGATCATTATTTAATATACTTTTTGTTTTTTTGGTGCATATTACAATATGGAGTTGTTTGTGTTTTGATATCGATGCTACACTTAGGGAAAGTAGATGAAAGAAGTAAAAACCTGTTCTGCTGACTGGCCCATGCCTGATGGAAAGAGGAGACCCTGGATGTACTGCTACATATAATACCTTGAAAAGCATTTTATGGCTAATTTATTTATAAGAGGTCATAATCATCTGGTAAGCCTTGTACTTATCCAGGAAGAAAGTGGAAACACTGTTGAATTATCCATTAAGGAATATATACTTTTACTATGGGGACAATATATCACTGATTACCTTATATACTGTTGATCTTTAGTTAGACCTCATTTAGAATACTGTATGCAGTTCTGGAGACCTCACTTTCAAAAAAATTATTGATAAAAAAGCACGAGCCCTGAGATAGGCAACAAACATGGAGAAAGGTCTGAGGGATAAAACATATCAGAAGAGACTAATGTACAGTTTGAAGGAAAAAAGGGAAAATGGAGACATGACTGAAACCTTTAAATATACAGTATATTGCCAGAAGTATTGACGCCTGCCTTTACACGCACATGAACTTTATTGTAATCCTAGTCTTAGTCTGTAGGGTTCAATATTGAGTTGGCCCACTCTTTGTAGCTATAAAAGCTTCAACTCTTCTGGCTGTACACAAGGTTTAGGAGGGTGTCTATGGGAATGATAGACTATTCTTCCATAACCGTATTTGGGAGGTCAGGCACTGATATCAAACAAGAAGGCTTGGCTTGCAGTCTCTGCTCTTATTCAACCCAAAGGTATTCTCTATCGGGTTGAGGTCAATCAATCAAGTTCCTCCACCCCAGACTTGCTCAACCATGTCTTTATGGGCATTGCTTTGTGCGCTGGTGGGCAGTCATGTTGGAACAGGAAGGAGCAATCCCAAAATATTCCCTCAATGTTGGGCGCATGAAATTGTCCAAGTACCATTCTGCTGGCAACTGCCAAACCCAGACATGTCCATTGGACTGCCAGACAGAGAATCATGATTTGTCACTCCAGAGAACAAGAGAACACGTCTCCACTGCTCTACAGTCCATAAATATATCATGTTTGTGTGTATGTATATGTATGTATGTATGTATATGTGTGTGTATATATACAGTTGCAAGAAAAAGTATGTGAACCCCTTGGGATTACGTGGAGTTTTGCATGAACTGGGCATAAAATGTGCTCTGAACGTCATCTAAGTCACAACAATAGAAGAACACAGTTTGCAGAACATAATACTACACAAACATTAGATGTTGCCATGGTTTAATTGCACATAACATGTAAACATTCACAGTGCAGGGAGGAAAAAGTATGTGAACCTTTGGACTTAATAACTGGTTGACCCTCCTTTGGCAGCAATAACCTCAACCAAACGTTTCTTGTAGTTGCAGATCAGACCTGCACAACGATCTGGAGTAATTTTGGACCACACCTCTTCACAAAACTGTTTCAGTGTAGCAATATTCTTGGGATGTCTGGTGTGAATCGCTCTCTTAAGGTCATGCCACAGCATTTCAATCGGGTTGAGGTCAGGACTCTGACTGGGCCACTCCAGAAGGCGTATTCTGTGCTGTTGCAGCCATTGTTTTGTTGAATTACTTGTATGCTTTGGGTCATTGTCATGTTGCATCACCCATCCTCTGCGGAGCTTCAGTTGGCGGACAGATGGTCGTACGTTTTCCTGCAAAATGTCTTGATAAACTCTGGAATTCATTTTGCCATCAATGACAACAATCCGTCCAGGCCCTGAGGCAGCAAAGCAGCCCCAAACCATGATGCTCCCTCCGCCATGTTTCACAGTGGGGATGAGGTTTTGATGTTGGTGTGCTGTGCCTTTTTTTCTCCACACATAGTGTTGTGTGTTCTTCCCAAACAACTCAATCTTGGTTTCATCTGTCCACAGTATATTTCGCCAGTAGTGCTGTGGAACATCCAGGTGCTCTTTTGCAAACTTCAAACGTGCTGCAATATTCTTTTTGGACAGCAATGGCTTCCTCCGTGGTGTCCTCCCATGTACTCCATTCTTGTTTAATGTTTTCCTTATTGTAGATGTGTCAACAAAAATGTTAGCATGTGCCAGAGATTTCTGTAGGTCTTTAGCTGACACTCTGGGATTCTTCTTTACCTCATGCAGCATTCTGCGCTATGCTCTTGCAGTCATTTTTACAGGACGACCACGCCTAGGGAGAGTAGCAACAGTGCTAAACTTTCTCCATTTGTAGACAGTCTGTCTTACCGTGGACACATGAACATAAAGGCTTTTGGAGATACTTTCGTAACCCTTTCCAGCTTCATGCAAGTCAACAATTCTTGATCGTAGGTCTTCTGAGAGCTCTTTTCTGCGAGGCATGGTTCACATCAGACAGTGCTTCTTGAAACCAGTAAACCCAAAACAGGTGTGTGTTTTTTAAGGGCAGGACAGCTGTCAGCAACACATCCAATATCATCACACTGATTGGAGTCAAGGTTGGCTAACTCCTGGCTCCAATTAGCTCTGGGAGAAGTCATTAAGCTAAGGCCTCACATACTTTTTCCTCCCTGCACTGTGAATGTTTACATGTTATGTGCAATTAAACCATGGCAACATCTAATGTTTGTGTAGTATTATGTTCAGCAGACTGTGTTCTTCTATTGTTGTGACTTAGATGATGTTCAGAGCACATTTTATGCCCAATTCATGCAAAACTCCACGCAATCACAAGGGGTTCACATACTTTTTCTTGCAACTGTATATATATATATATATATATATATATATATATATATATATATATATATATAATTTTATGACAGTGCAAGGCTCTGACACTGTGGAAATGGGTTTGAAAAGGAAACAGGACTCTCAAACAGCTTGAAGGCTCCAAAGAGTATTGGGTGGGATGCAGGGGTGGACTGACAACTCATGGGGCCCTTGGGCAATAGGGGATCATGGGGCCCCTGTGTCCTTGCCAAAACTCAAAAAAGCCTATAAAAATGGTACCAGGGGCCTCTCATGGTGCCCCCTACTGACCCTGGGCCCTCGGGCAGTGCCCAAGTTTCCAAATGGTCAGTCCGCCCCTGGTGGGATGGAGTCTTCATTGTGTATTTTCAGTGAAGTTGAAACCCCCTGCATGGGACACCTTGTGTTGAAAGGAAATTTCAGTTACTTTTCCGTTACTGTTTAATAAAAGTGGGCTACCAGGCCCTTAACTTTAGTTCCTGTCTGGCGTGAACTCACTAAAAAACGCATCTATCGGTGAGCTAAGAATCCCCCATATCACAACTGGTGGAGAATGCGGTTAAGCAGATGGTAGAAATCCAGGTCTCTGCTCCAGCAGGGGGTTTGACAAGGAACTGTCAGTGGCTATGTGTGGAAGTGCAGTCAGGCATTAAGCATTGCGTGCAAGTGGTGTGCCTGTGAAAGAAGTCAAGAATTTTTTTTTCCTCGAACTGTGTAACAAGCTGCTGTGTGCATGACTGCAAGGATGGGGTGGTCAAAAAACAAGTTCACGTTAAACCAAGTAAAGGAAAAGTGCAGGCTGTTTTCCATTGTACCTTCTCCTTGGCTACAGAGTGGGAAGTTGAGATAGTGGCATCCAACTTCATACAGCCAATGCTGCCTACTGAGGAGGTTGAAGACTTCCTGACAGAGTTTGAAAGAGCTGCAACCTGGAGAGCATGGCCTAGAGACTGGTTGCCAAAGTTGCTGAAACCTTTGCTGCTGAATCGGTTCCAGGTTTTCTACCAACAGATGGGTCCAAGCCGGGATAATTATGACCAGTACAATCTGAGATCCTGCATGGGGAAATGTTTCGATGTGTATGGGAAAACCAGAAACACTTAAGCAAGGGTAGTTAGTCACCCAAAGCAACAGGAGAAGTATCTCCGGGAGGCCAAAGCATCAGTCAAGCAACAGCTCAGGAGAGCGTGAGTGAGCATGAGGAATGCAGAATTGTGGATTATGGCCGCTAATGTGAAGTGGTCGGCCCAGAAAGGAGGGCGTAACTTCCAGTATCCTGCATGAAGTCTAGCCAATTGTCTGTGGAATGCAAGTCTGCTGTTACCGCTAGCAACAGGGATCCTGTGTTGTCTGCAGGGAGTCAGCCTGTGGAGATGTCACGGATGAGAGACGTCTTACTCAAGTGAAGGCTATGATACCTGCTACAGGAGCTGGTAAGACTGTTTCAGTTTGTGGGACTGATCCCATTAAAGCGGAAGTGTGTCCAGCAGAGAGATCCGCAGTACTAATTGAAATGGTCTCACTACAGTGTGCTACCCAGAGTAGTGGAGAGGCACAGGGTGAAGTCCAACTGGCAGCAGAACTAAAGACTAAAAAAGACATGAGAAATCTGTGCCTGGCGAAATCCAGCAGAGGGCTGAGAAAGCTGTACTAGCGGTGACCAAAGCAATCCATATACCATGTTGCCTAGTGACATAGACAGGTGCTGCAGTGTTGCCCAGGGAAACCTTCCAGGAGCCCATGGGGTTGGAGCGGAGGTTTTCTCAGGTCAGCTGTGGAGCTGTCCAAGTTGGCAAGAGTGCCCATTTAAAGACAGAGGGTGCTGTGAGGGGCAGCGCAAAGGCAAACCGCTTAATTTGGTATGTAATAGTGTGGTGATGATGCATGCATATATGGTTGTGTCAAAAAAAGGTTAATTAGGTCTGTGATGATAGTGTGGCAATGACGACCAGCATGACCGGAAGTGATGTAAACGCATGTCTAACTGTCAGAGCCAAGGGGGGAGAATGAACAATGGAGATGTTAAAATGCAGTCGGTGGTTATAATATGGTGGCAATTTCCAACTCCTCATTGAGGCCAGTGGGGGATAGAGTGTCAAGAGCATGTATCCAAAATGTCTCCCTATGGCAGAGTTTAGGAGGAGCCTACTCACGCTGTGACGTCACGCCATCGGAGCATTGTGGAGCTCCGGCGGCCATCTCTATTCAGGGACTGTTAGTCCTATTGAATTTTATGTTTACTTCTGGATGCATCCTTGTTGTTCTACTAATAAATGTTTTATTCAACTTACTACACTATGGGCATTCTTCCGTTTTGACCCCTGTGGGGAGCATTTAATCCTTTAGACGCCTAGCACCAGCCCATTGCCTCCATAGAGGAGAGGGAGCCTCCTGTTAACCCTTGTGAGCTGCACCCACATATCCCTTAAGGGGAACTCTGGACATCCCTGGAACATTAACATCTAAAGTCCCAGGATCCATCCACCCTGAGGGGAAAGCCTTGTTTCTGCCTACTGGTCCAGATGATTACCTTGATGACATCAGGATAATATATCAAAACGCGCATTGTTTTGCGCGTCCGGTGAGTGCGCATTTCTTCCGCCAATACCAGCACTGGCACCGTTTCAAGCTCTGAGGACTCTATGGGCACTATTTAGTCACAAATTATTTTGCCTTATGATATTTTATTGTTCAGGATTGATACTCATCATATGTTCTTATATCTATATTTAATAATACTCATAGTACGCTCTTATTTATTATTTATTTCACCTGTGGTTATTATTTGAATCATCATTTTAGCGCTGCACTATTATTTATTGATTTCATTGAGGTGGTTATAATATGGTGGCAATTTCTAACCCCTCATTGAGGCCAGTGGGGGATAGTGTCAAGGGCATGTATCCAAAATGTCTCCCTATGGCAGAGTTTATGGAAACGCTCCGCCTCAGGGAGCATTACCTCGACCACCCAAACCCGAATTCCCACCATGGATTTGTTATGGATATCCAAAAAATGGCGATGGACACTGTGCTCATCCTTTCCACCTTCAATTAGGCGACGGTGTTCTCCAAACCTGCAATGCAGGGTACGTGTAGTACGTCCCACGTACAAGAAACCACAGGGACAACTAAGGCAGTAGACAACGAATGTGGATGAGCAATTGCACAATTCAGTGAACTTGTAATATTTCCCTTTTGTGTTGAAGGCCCTTTTGGCCATGTTGGATAAATTGGCATGTTTTACAGCGAGCTTTACGACATTGGAACATGCCTATGATGGGGGTGGAGAATAAAGAGGATACCTGCTGGGGCTGAACAAATTTTAATTTGCTGGGGGCTACTTTGTTCTTTAGGTTGGGGGCTTTTTTTGTAAGTGATGATGAGTTTGGGGGGAATAACATCTCTTAAATGGGGATCTCTTAGCAAGATGTTCCAATGTTTTTTTAAACCGTTTCTCATTTTTTGGTGTCTCCCATGGAATCTGGTGGTGAATCTGACTGTATGGTGGGGGTCCTCAGTAGATATATTAGTATTGGGTTTACCAGACCGGTAGGAAGCATATGCTTCATCTACCAATTTGTTAGGATACCCTTTTTCAACAAATTTTTTCTTGAGGGTGACACTGAGTTCTTTGTAATCTGTTAATTTGGTGCAGTTATGGCGGAGGTGACAGAATTGACTTTTTGGAATATTGTTTATCCAGGTGGGGTAGTGACAACTCTGATAATGAAGATAGGGGTTTCCTGAGGTGGGTTTGGTATAGTTGATCAGTGTACATGTTCCCTCCGAGGAATGCAGATTAACAGCTCTCCTCTCCTCTTAAGCTGTCAGTGTGACAGCTCGTGAGGAGAGAAATGCAGATAACCTTCATTTCGATCCTGAATACGGCTGCCAGACTCATTCACCTTTCCAACCGCTCCATCTCCACCACCCCCCTCTGCCAATCCCTCCACTGGCTTCCGATTGCGCAACGGATCAAATTCAAAATCCTAACACTGATGTACAAAGCTGTCCACCATACTGCCCCGAACTACATCACTGACCTAATATCCAAGTACAGCCCAGCATGCACACTCCGCTCCTCACAAGACCTCCTTCTCTCTAGTTCCCTGGTCTCCTCCTCCCATGCCCGCCTCCAGGACTTCTCCAGGGTGTCACCCATCCTCTGGAACTCCCTGCCCCAACCCATCAGATTATCACCTACTCTCCTCTCCTTTAGGCGCACCCTGAAAACCCACCTCTTCATGGAGCCTACCCCACCCCCTGCTAACTTGCCGACCTCCTCCACTCTTCCTACCACTCCATCCCCCACATCTTTCTCCTCCTGTGCCACCATCCCCTCCCTCCTAGATTGTAAGCTCGAAAGAGCAGGGCCCTCAATCCCCTCATGTTTTGCATTGTATTGGTATTGTTCTGTCACATGTTCTGTCCCCCTTTATAATGTACAGCGCTGAGCGAACTATTGGCGCTTTATAAATACTGTATAATAATAATAATTTCCCTATTTACATGTGATCAGCTGTGATTGGACCCAGCTGATCACATGATCGAGCTGACATCTTCGGCTCTTTCCATTGATCGATAAACTGCTGTGTCCGAGGGACACAGCGCACCACCGATCGCCGAGCTGCTCGCTCCTGGAGCCGTGCATGCGCAGTTAGAGTGGGAGGACGTCATATGACGACCTCCCAATATGAGAGAACCACCTTGCGCCCTAGGGGTCGCTGGAAGGAGGTGAGCAGGCATTGCAGCCGAAGTGGAAAGGAGTGTGTTGGTTCACGAGTGGCACTATATATATAAAAACACATTGCATGTATATAAAGAACACTTGGAATAGACGGATTTGGATTTGAACATTGGACGTTGAATTAAGTTGAAGTGGCACCATCACATGATATTGATTTATTTATTTATAATTTTTTTGAAGTGGCACTATCACAATACCTATATATAATTTATGGAATATGAGCTTATTGGTTTTGTTTTGAAATAGAGGGATATATGTGAGTGTATTAAGTGGCATATAAGAGCACTGAGAGGATCACAGCACGTATCACAATATTTATATATTATATATGATTTATTATATTGGCCTTGTTTATTTTAACGAATGTTTAGCGCTACACTAATTTATTTATATAACCTTGCGCCCATCATTACCTTTATATGGCGGGCGGGAGGCGGTTAATAGCAAAATGTCAAACATTGTTTTTTTTTTTCCTCAAAATTGTCAGTCTTTTTTTGGTTATAGTGCAAAAAATAAAAAACACATAGGCGATCAAATACCCCTGAAAGAAAGCTCCATTTGTGGGGAAAAAATAACATTTTATTTGGGTGCAGCGTTGCATGACAATGCAATTGTCAGTTAAAGTAATGCAGCGCCGTATCACAAAAAATGGCCTGGTCAGGAAGGGGGGTAAATCCTCTGGTGAGCAAGTAGTTAACTGTGCTCATCCCTATTTATTAGTTCATGGGCATATTTAGGACATGGGTGCACTTCAAAACTGAACTCCCAGCAAACAGCTACATATAAAAGCCCTTCTTACCTGCTGTATAAAACTGACTAACACTAAAATCCAACTCAGGTACTTACACTCGTTACCTTTTAAAAACACACTTAGATGTGTTACTTACTGATTGGTTTTGTAAGATTGAACTTCAAATAAATCTCCTTTTCTTTTGCAATACCCACATTGCACAGGTTTTGTTAATGAAGACAGATACTCCCATTCCCAGTCAGTGTAGGAAACATCACTTTGTTGAGAACCAACAAAGATTAGAATCGGCAACAAAGTTTGCTTAACATCCTCACAATATATAGTTTATCCAGATGGAATTGCTTATTATTTTTTGTTTGTAACATAACTGCAGTTTCACTTAAGAATAGTGAGTGTATGGAGATTAATTATGTATGCCCTGGTGGTCTTCTCAACATCCGTATTATCCTTTTTCTGGCGAAGAGAAAGGACAGAATCGAAAATCTGTCTTGTTATACCGGCTACAAAAGAACTGAGGTATCATTACAGAGCGCGTGTTATTAAATAGTATTGCTGTCTTCCTTTTTGAATGTGTTACTTTTTTCTAGTATTAGAAACAGTGAAAGCAATTTCATTGATTCTTTTTTTTTTTTCTCTGTTAAAATGCTGAATTTGTACAAACGCTGATGCTTTTATTTTGTATAGAAAGACTATCATGTTTAAATAATGATCCAAGTACAGATTATGGTGGAACCAAAAAATGGTGATGTTAAATAATTGCAAAGATTTAAAGCAGAACTTCACTTTCTCTATCAACACAGACTATTTTATATCTATATCTGTGTGTTTCTTTATGTGTTTTTATATATCTGTTTATATGTCTGTAGAGCAGGGGTGTCAAACTGGTGGTCCTCCAGCTGTTGCGGAACTACAAGTCCCACCATGCTTGTAACTGTCAATCTTGCAATGCCTCATGGGACTTGTAGTTTTGCAACAGCTGGAGGGCTGCCAGTTTGACACCCGTGGTGTAGAGCATTCCACCCATCCCATGATGCACTGTAATGCATTTCATCCCTCCCATGGCACACTGCAGAGCATTCCACCCATCTCATGACCCTGCAAGAGCATTCCACCCATCCCATGATACGCTGCAGAGCATTACACACCATCTCATGACACTGCAGAGTATTTCACCCAGTGGTGAAACTGCCAGGGTTGCAAAAGGTCTCACATGTGACCAGGTCCTGGCGTTGTGCCACTGTGGGGAGGCCCCAAGATGGCAGGAAGGGGGCCCACTGCAGAATATGTGAAAGGGTCCCACCAGGGGTGGACTGACAACTCATGGGGCCCCCCGGGCAATAGGGGATCATGGAGCCCCTGTGTCCTTGCCCAAACTCAAAAAAGCCTATGAAAAAGGTACCAGGGGCATCTCATGGGGCCCCCTACAGACCCTGGGCCCTCGGGTAGTGCCCGAGTTTCCAAATGGTCAGTCCACCCCTGGGTCCCACTGTTTCAGGAAATAAATGAATAATCAGCCCTTACTCAAGATGTCCAGAAATACTAGAGGGTGTTTTTCAAAGTGATTTCTCTGCAAAGTAAAGCATGGAGACATGGATGGATGGGTGAGTTTGCTTTTGAATGTTGCAAATGAATTAAATCGTGGTTTTTTTTTTTGTTTTTTTTGGGTTTGTGGTGCTCAGATTTAATTTAGTTCCACTTTAGGGCAGATAAAGCACAGTGCTCCAAAAATACCAGTCTTTCCTGTTAATTTTGTCTATACAGATTTTTGTTTTAATATAATAAGTATATTTAAGTCTTATCTGTGTGCAGTGCACTATTAAAACATATTTTGTTGTGAAATCTCAACATTATGCATAGCAGTGTAGTTCTTTTTCTTCATATACAAGGTGAACCTACATTATGGTCTCGCTTGCGTTCAAACATTCAGCCCTTGCATTTCAATGTCAGTAGGTATAAACCTGCAGCAGAAGATATTTTATCAGAATTTTGTTATTCTATATAATGTTTATATTGTCTGCTGTGAACTGAATGAGAGGAATAGCCAATTGTATTCAGACAGCTTGCTCCCACGCCCAGGGCCGCCAATAGGGGGGTATCACCTGGCCTGCTGTAGAGGGCCCAGGCCTGTCACCTAGCAGGGGTCCAGCCAGCAGCTTCAGTCTTCATGTGGAATGTCATGTCAGTCACTGTATATTTAGCTTAACCACATGCTGCTCAGCCACTGTAGAAATAGGGCAGCACGGCTGGGCAAAACCACGTTTTAAAACGTGTGTTTGAAAAACAGCTAGGGGGCGCGTGCGAGGCGCGCCTCCGCCCTACCTGTCCTGTCGATCATGGCCGCGGATGTCAGTTGCTGGGTCATAGCCGGTCGTTACCGGCTGTGTCCCGCCGATTAGCGGCAATCACTGACAGAGAGCAGGCCTGCAGTAGCTCTGCTTTCTGTCAGCTCCTGACATGCTGAGCCGGAGAGAAGAGTTTATCTCTCCGGATCAGTGTGTTCCTGTGCAGTACACACCCCCGCCCCCTAGTAAAACACTCCCCTCACACAGTTAACCCTTTCAGTAAATAAAGTTAACCCCTTCCTCCCCAGTGCCATTAGTACAGTGTCAGTTATTTGTTTTTTTTTTGCACTGATCACTGTATTGGTGTCACTGGGGATGTCAGTGACCCCAAGTCAGTTCCCCCCCAGTGTCAGAATGTCCGCCGCAGTCCCGCCATAAGTCACCGATTGCCGCCATAAGTCGCTGATCGCCGCCATAAGTCGCTGATCACCGCCATTATAACTTTCACGTAAACCAATTAATTTACACGTATTGGTTTTTTTTTAGCAAAGACATGTCGTAGAATAAATTTTGTCTGAAATTTATGACAAAATTTGATTTTTTTATTTTTTTTTACTGGACATGTTTTATAGCAAAAAGTCCAAAATATTATTTTTTTTTCTCAAAATTGTCAGCCTTTTTTTTATAGCGCAAAAAATAAAAAACGCACAGGCGATCAAATACCAGCGAAAGAAAGCTCAATTTGTGTGAAAAAAGACATACATTTAATTTATGTACCGTATTGCATGACCGCGCAATTGTCCATTAAACTAGCGCAGCGCTGTATAGCAAAAAAATGGCGTAAATTGCAGTATTTATACCATAGTTTGTAGACGCTATAACTTTCACACAAAGCAATCAATATACACTTATTGGGATTTTTTTTTACATTTTGGCCTAAATTTATAACTAACTTTAAGTTTACTATATATTTTTTACAGCTGAAAGTAAAAAATGTTTTTCTTCAAAATTTTGGGTCTTTTTTGTTTATAGCGTGAAAAATAAAAAGCGCACAGGTGATCAAATACCACCGAAAGAAAGCTCTATTTGTGTGAATAAAAGGACGTAAATTTTGTTTGGGTGCAGCATTGCATGATTATCAGTTGAATTAGTGCAGCGCGAATAGCAAAAAGAGGTGTGGTCATTAAGGGGGGTAAATCCTTAGGAGGGCAAGTGGTTAAACATACTGCCCCCCCACAGCTGCCACTGCCAGAGTCGTAGACAATCTTTCTTCCTTCTGGGCTTGCGGTCAACTGTTCATTTCTGGAGACTCTCAGCCTGCAGCAGCCAGGACACTGAGGTTGCGGATGCTGGGAACTTACACACACTAACTATCCCGTGCTGAGATGCAGGACGTCCCCTGCTGCTTCACTGATGGAGTAATACAGATTGCCTTTGACATTGGCTGACTCCTTCAGCAAATAAATGCTGAGGGATTCAGGCAGAAGATGAGCGCTGGCAGGCTGAGGGCAGCTGTATGAGGATCATTGTGCAGGTCCACTCAGCAGCCAGCCCAGAAGTGGAGGCACAGATTCCTGGCTCTGAGCCTATGGCAGATAACAGGACCAGGGGCGGACTGACAACCCATGGGGCCCCCGGGCAATAGGATCATGGGGCCCCTGGGACCTTGGCCAAACTCAAAAAAGCCTATGAAAAAGGTACCAAGGGCATCTCATGGGGCCCCCTACTGACCCAGGGCCCTTGGGCAGCGCCCGAGTTTCCAAATGGTCAGTCCGCCCCTGGACAGGACAGGTCCAATGTCTCATGACATTACAGCACACTGCACACACATTTCCCTCTGCCTATGTTAGATGATATACCAGGGAGCAGCAGCCAAATGTGATCATCATTATCATCAATTATGACAGTTACACAGTACAGGTGCTTTGGGCCACAGCACCTGTACTGTGTGATTGTCTTGATGATAATGATGATCATGGAAGGAAGGACAGTGACATGCATCCCTAAAGTGGACCTTTAGGTAAAAAAAAAAATGGTGAACAGGCAGGAATTTTAATGCAGAAGATATATGCTTTGTCTCCCCTGCTTTAAAGCTACCTACTGGCCTGTCCACCCCTATACAATGAGCCACGCATGCACAGCTCACTGTCCAAATTTGACAATGCTGAATCTGGCTGAACTCCCATACATGCGCGGGAATGAGGTCATCTCCACCTGGCCAATGGCAGCAACTGGAGATCAAGAACTGGAAGCCAGCTGTTTGATGAGGTCAACGACCAGGCAGGGAGGAGTGGGACACCATCACTGGAGCCAAGGTGCGTATAGTGCCGCATTAAATTGGTCATAGATGGTTCAGCAGGGACTGGCCGAGAGAGAGACAGAGTTTGTGCTTTATTGATAATTTTACACGTACTTAGAATTTGATCATGCATGTCACCAATTTTTATGTTCTAATTTATACGTTATTTATGATCCTCAGCACATTAGCGCTGCACTTTCTCTTTTATATGCTTATGTGGATGAAGTGGGTTGTCCTTCGTGGTAATAGTGCTGCTAAATCTAGCACAATCTGTTTGAAATTGTAAACATGCTGGCAGGGATTTAGGGTGAGATCATTAAGCAAATCAAACCTGTAGTTTGTCACGGGTGCAGTGGAAAGACAGAATAATCATGGAAATAGGTCATTATGGCAGAGAGCCTATACATCGTCGGAAAACACTCATTATGGACCTACGTGGACAGTATGATTGTTGTTGGATTTGCATCATGGGGCATTGTTTATTTATGTATTTTACTTTTTTTTTAACCACTTGCCCTCTAGAGGATTTGCCCTCCTTAATGACCAGGCCTCTTTTTGCTACTCGGTGCTGCACTAATTCAACTGATAATTGTGCGGTCATGCAATGCTGCACCCAAACAAAATTTACGTCCTTTTTTTTTTCACACAAATAGAGCTTTCTTTCGGTGGTATTTGATCACCTGTGCGCTTTTTATTTTTCGTGCTGTAAACAAAAAAGACCAAAAATGTTGAAGAGAAACTATGTTTACTTTCGGCTATAAAAAATATATAGTAAACTCAAAGTTAGTTATAAATTTAGACCAAAATGTATTCTGCTATGTTTCCCAATAAGTGTATATTGATTGCTTTGTGTGAAAGTTATAGTGTCTACAAACTATGGTTTAGATACTGTAATTTACACCATTTTTTTTGCTATACAACACTGCACTAGTTTAACTGACAATTGCGCAGTCATGCAATATGGTACATAAATGAAATTTATGTCCTTTTTTTCCACACAAATAGAGCTTTCTTTGGGTGGTATTTGATCACCTGTGTGCTTTTTATTTTTGGCTCTGTAAACAAAAAAATTTTGAGAAAAATACATTTAAAAAAAAAAAAACTCATTTCCGTCATAAAAAATATCCAAAAAAACTACGTGTTTTTGGTTAAAAAAATCCCAATAAGTGTATATTGATTGCTTTGTGTGAAAGTTATAGCATCTACAAACTATGGTATAGATACTGCAATTTACACAGCTTTTCCTTTCTGCTCATCACATTTCTCCTCATCACACCCCCAAATGACCCCTTTTCAGAAAGTAGACACCCTAAGCTATCTGCTGAGAGGCATATTGAGTCCATGAAAGATTTATTTTTTTTCCACAAGTTTCTGGAAAATTGCAAATTTTTTTTTTTTACACAAAGTTGTCATTTAAATGCCGTATTTCTCGCACAAGCCATGGGCATATGTGGAGTTACACCCTAAAATACATTCTGCTACTTCTACCGAGTATGGGGATACCACATGTTTGAGACTTTTTCAGAGCCTAGCCTCATACAAGAGCCTAAAATCCAATGACCACTTTGAAAGCCGGAAGGTGCATAACTTCCTCATTTCACTTCCTCACTACCTATCACAGTTTCAAAGGTCCAGAAATGCCGGGATAGCACCAACCCCCCAAATGACCCCTTTTTGGAAAGTAGACACCCCAAGAAATTTAAAAAGAGGCATGGTGAGTATTTTTCAGATCTATTTTTTTCTCACAAGGTTTTGAAATATAAAAAAAGAAAAGAAAAATGTTTTTTTTGTTTGTTTTTCTTCATTTTCCAAAAACTTTTGGCAACAAATGAGATCTGCAAAATACTCACCATGCTTCTTCTGAAATTCCTTGGGTTGTCTACTTTCCAAAAAGTGGTCATTTGGAGGGGGGGGGGTTGGTGCTATCCTGGCTTTACAGGGCCTCCGAAACCGTGATAGATAGTCAGGAAGTGTAATGAGGAAATAAAGCCCTTTAAAAGCCTGCAGGTGCTTATTGGATTTTGGGGTCCTGTACTTGGCTAGACTGCAAAACGTCTCACATGTTGTACCCCCATACTTGGGAGAAGTAGCAGAATGTATTTTGGGGAGTAATTCCACATATACCCATGGCATATGTGAGCAATAAATCATTTAAGTGACAATTTTGTGTAAAAAAAAAAAAAAAAAATCTTTTTTTGGTTTTCATTTTCCAAAAACTGTTGGTAAAAAAAAAATTCTTCTGTTGATTCAACATGCCTTTCAGCAAATAGTTTGGGGTGTCTACTTTCCAAAAAGGGGTCGTTTTGGGGGGTAGGGGCATTTTATGTCCAGCATTAGAAGTTTATGCCACACATCACTCACTCTTCTAGCCACCTTAAGACTAAGCGTTTTCTGACACTTTTTGTTCATATGAAAAAAATCTGTATTTTTTTGCTAGGAAATTAATTTAAACCCTAGACATTATATATTTTTTTAAAGCAAGTCACATAGTACTCACGCAGCGATTTTTTTTCAAATGCAATTTTTTTTTTAAAATACACTTTTTTACTTATAACGCACAAAAACATAATATATTGGCCAATTATTTGGTAAGATATTAAAAGATGATGGTATGCCGAGTAAATAGATACCAAACATGACATGCTTTAAAACTGTGCATGCCCTGTGCAATGGCAACAAACTGTATATGTTTTTAATATCCATAGGCAATGTTTTAAAAGCCTTTACAATCTACCATTTTAGATTTACAGAGGTCTAGTGTTAGAATTACTGCCCTTGATCTGACATTTGTGGCGATAGCTCACATGCATGGTGAAACTGCTGTTTCCATACTGGCACAGGGTCAAGGCTCATGAACGCAGGTGCACATGTTCGGGGGGGGGGGGGTGAGGGTATTTTTTCTTTTTTTTTTAAGTTATTTTGATTTTTTTAATAATTTTACCCTGTTTTTTTTTTATCACTTTTAATGCTATCACAGGGAATACAAATATCCCCTATAACTTCAATGGGCATTGTCATATATTCTTTTTTCAGGAATCTGGGTTCTATCAGACTCTAGATATTTCCTCTGCCCTCACATTATCTAATCAAACCAAAGTCGGTGTGATCAGATGCTTTCCCAATTTACAAATGGCGCTGTTTCCTGCGAAACTGAAGTGATGAAATGCACCATTCTGGTCTCCAATCGGCTCTATGGTCAGCTGGCAGAAACACCGGTTGCATTCTCAGGTTCCTCCAATGGTATTGGACTGCCCGAGAAGGCCGGGGGAGGGGGGGCATTGTCTCCCGCTGCTTGTAAAAGCAATCCTGCAGCTAATTAGCCACTAGGTTTGCTTTTACATGAAAGCCGATCGATGGCTGAAAAACATGATACCAAGATGATGCCTGCAGCTGTAGGCATCATCCTGGTATAACCATTCAAAGTCCAGTGATGTACCAGTACATCGCTGATCCTTGTTGGGTATATATGCTATGTTGTTCTTCTTTTTTTTTTTTTTGTATACAGCCTGTGGACTGAATGGGGAAAAAGAGAACTCTCTGCCAAAAGTGTGGTATGCCCACCATTAGAATATTCCACCCTGCATCCACCCACTTCTAATGGTGGGCATACATTAGGTCACCATTTGCCACAAGTGCCAGTTCCAAGATTGTACAGATGTCTAAATAGTGGCATGCTTGAATAAAAGTTGTCCACGTATAAGTGGTACCCCATATGGAAAAAGGATGACACCAAGTCCCAAACTATCCTGCCACTACTCCCCATGTAGTCTGGGCATCCGGGGGGCTCCACGTGACTATCTATTCCCTCGTAAATCCGAAACGTATAAGTATAGCCTGCTGACCTCTCACAGGTCTTCTACATCTTGACCCCATATCTGGCACGCTTGCTGGGGAGAAATTGTTTGAATGCAAGGCGGCCAGAAAAATTAATGAGGGACTCATCAATGCAGATTTTTTGCTGGGGAGTATAGACATCTGCAAATTTTTGGTTAAGGTGATTTACGTAGCCAGTCAAATTCAGGGTCACCTCAAGGACGGCAGAGTGTATTGTTGTTGAAATGCATAAAACACATTATACTCTCATATCTATGCCTGGCCATGGCAGCAGAGAACACGGCATATGATGAATTGGGTCTGTGGACCAATACAACCGCAATTCATTTTTTTTAGTAATGCCCATGTTGAGAGTTAGGCCCCAAAAAAATATAAATTCAAAAACCCTACTGGGTTCCCATGCAAATGGTCTGGCAAGGTTTGAATTTGGGTTGGCGGCGATACATTATTGTGCATATAAAATGCTTTGATCCACAATCAATGCATACAGATCTTCCGTGAAAAACAGCTCCAAAAATCAAGGGGAGTAGTTAAATTTGCTATTTCCACCTGAATTCCGGGTTGCGCAGTGAATGGGGGAAGTACGAGTGCTGCAGAATTTGTGGGTTGCCAATCAGAAGGATACTAGGAGCTCTATAGGCCTGTGTGCGAATTCTTGGTGGTTGCAGGACAATACTTGTGCTCGCCACCGCACCAGCTTGTACTGCACTTATGGGACTCGACATGTCGCCAAGTCATACTGCAGTGCTGGTATTATTATTATTATACAGGATTTATATAGCGCCAACAGTTTGCTCAGCGCTTTACAATATAACAGGAGACCATACAGTAACAATACAGTTCAATACAAGAGGGTTAGGAGGGCCTGATCCTGGGAGCTTACAATCTAAGAGGTATGTGAAAGACCAGGATGTACTAGACCGCTGGTGCTCGCCAGTTCACTAAAAGGTAGTGCGGCACTCGTACTGGCACTCTGTTGCATATGAGAGTCCTCAAAATTTACCGGCAAGTGCTAACAGATCAGGCCTGATTCTGCGAACACTGCGTTTTTTTGTGCAATGTATCAAGTGAAAGTGACCTACTGACACTGCACTTGCGGGGGGAGAGTGGGGGTAAGCTTAGGGGCTAAACGCAGGTGCTGGGGCTGATCCCGCTAACGCTGCATTTTTGGGGACGCTATACTAATGTGAACGCTGATATAGTGCTGATCTGATCAAAGATATTGATCTGTTCAGACACTATACTAGCAATGGAGTTTTACTGTGTATAAGCATCTCCCTGGCAATCAAGGGGTTAAATGTGATCACTGGTGTACTGACAGGCAATCTGTCACCATCTGGGAGGGGCGTGAAAACCACGGGAGCGCGAATCACGTGTGTGTGTATATGTATATATATATATATATATATATATATATATATATATATATATATATATATATGATTTCGTGCACCTGTGCTGCCCTGTAGCAATATTTCTGCTATAGGGCGGTCAGGAAGCTGTTAGATAAGCGGTTTGTGTTACGGCGCTGTGTTACTTTAACTGACAATTGCGTGGGCATGCTACGCTGCACCAAAATTAGTTACATCTTCTTTTTTTTCCCCCATGAATTGGGCTTTCTTTTGGTGTTTTTTGTTCGCCTGTGCGTGTGTTTTTTTTTTTTTGCGCTATAAAAAAAAAGCCCTACAATTTTGAGAAAAATAAACAATATTTTGGACTTTTTGCTATAAAACATGTCCAGTAAAAAAATGTAAAAATGAAATTTCGCCATAAATTTCAGCCAAAATGCATTCTGCAACATGTCTTTGCTGAAAAAAATACCGATGCGTGTAAATTAATTGGTTTACATGAAAGTTATAGTGTTTACAAATGGCGGTATAGATACTGAATTTTTTTTTTATACTAATAAAAGTGGCGATCAGTGACTTATGGTGGCAATCAGCGACTTATGGCGGAACTGCGGCAGGCATTCTGACACTAGGGGGGAACTGACTTGGGGTCACTGACATCCCCAGTGACACCAATACAGTGATCAGTGCAAAAAAAAAAAACAAGACACTGTACTAATGGCACTGGTGAGGAAGGGGTTAACTTCTGGAGACAATCAAAGGGTTAACTGTGTGAGGGGAGTGTTTTACTAGGGGGCAGGGTGTGTGTACTAAATGCAAGAACTTCCTGCGCTAGGAATGGGGCCCTATTCACCAAGCTGCTGACACAAAACTCCTTACCAACACGAGTGAAGGGTGTGTGTACTGCTCTGTTACACACTGTCCCGGAAGGCTGTGACCAGTGATCCTGGAATAGTGTGCTGAAAGCTGACAGGGAGGAAAGCTCTATTGAAAACAATGCAGCCTTCCTCTGTCAGTGATTGCCGGCAATTGCCGGGCTCCGGCGGGTAATCAGCGGCCGGGACCCAGTGATTGACACCAGCAGCCGTGATCAGTGCCGCGGGTAGGGCGCGCGCCCCCTACCATGGAATGCAGGATCACGTTTATATACGTGATCCTGAACAAAGGGACCGCCTTGTAGCAGTATATTTACTGTGGGTGGTCCCCTAGTGGTTAACAGTATGGGAATTTATATACATGATTTTCATTTTTGCCAGTGAGTTTGTGATCAAACTACTGTCATTGACTAATTTCTAAATGACACAAATGCAGATGAATATGCATAAAGAAGAGTGAAAAAGTAATGCCTGGCTGGTGTTTGAGAATGACGCTGAGAAGGAGAACATTAAACCAGATTCTTCGTTTGGCTTCCCCCCATCCCTCCACGTCCACAGCAAAGTAATGAAAGCAAATGCATTCTATCTAGCAAGAGTTTTGCTTGCTTACTTTTTTGTGACGACTATTTCTTTATGAGCCAGAAAAACATCTTTTGTGAAACCTAAAGAACCCAGTTCCATTCTGTCATTAAGGTTTTGGATTCCTTGACAATAAAGGTGGCCATACAGTGGTGGAAATTCAGATCATTCATTGGAGAGTATGGGCAGGATTTCTCCATTCACTTTGTGTGTTTTGACAGGGGCCTTTTTTTGGACAGCTTTAGACTTGGGCTACTTTCACACTGAGGAGTTTAGGAAGTGTTTTTGCATTTAAAAAAGTGCCTGAAATGCTCAAGAAAAAACTTCCCTATGTATGTGAATGTATATCTATGTATGTTTTCACACTGAGGCGTTGAGCTTGTGGTGCGGTGTAAAGACTCCTGCTTGCAATATCTTGGAGCATATTTGATGAGTTAAAAAAAAAAACACCCCAAAAACACCTCTTCTCATTGAAATCAATGGAAAACACCTGAAAAGTGCCTCAAACACTTTTGAGAAGCATTTTTGGTGCAGTTTTTAAGTCACGTGTCCTTTAACCACTTCCTGTCCGGACACTTTCACCCCCTTCCTGTCCGGACACTTTTACCCCCTTCCTGTCCGGACACTTTCACCCCCTTCCTGTCCGGACACTTTTACCCCCTTCCTGTCCGGACACTTTCACCCCCTTCCTGTCCGGACACTTTCACCCCCTTCCTGTCCGGACACTTTTACCCCCTTCCTGTCCGGACACTTTCACCCCCTTCCTGTCCGGACACTTTTACCCCCTTCCTGTCCGGACACTTTCACCCCCTTCCTGTCCAGGGCAATTTTCAACTTTCAGCGCTATCACACTTTGAATGACAATTGCGCGGTCATGCAACACTGTACCCATATGAATTTTTTACCATTTTTTTTGAGACAGATAAAGCTTTATTTTGGTGGTATTTATTCACCACTGGGATTTTAATTTTTTTTTGCTATGTAAATGAAAGTCCAAACATTTTTGAAAGTTTTTCTTATAAAATTTTGCAAAAAAATAATCTTTCATCATAAATCTTGGCTGAAATGTATTCACTTATCTTTTTAGTAAAAAAAAAATAAGCCAAATTAGTTTATAACCAAAAATTATAATGTTTAAACTTTTTATTTTTACATTTTTATTTTCTTTTTTTAATATTATTTGTTTTTTTTACATACTGTCACCCTAGCAGTACAGTGTCACCATAATGACACTGTACTACTTGTGGGGGGTGATAAAGATTTTTTTTTTTTTTTACAGTGATTGCTTTTACACCCATATAGGATGTAAAAGCAATCATTTCTCTTTCTCTCTGTCTGCATTCTTGCAGCCATTGAGAACTACTGAGTGAGCTGTGATTGGTCACAGCTTGTCACATGGTACAAGGCTGTTGTGATTAGCCTTCTACCATGTGACCTCTGTGATCATTCACAGATTTCACACGTAGTAAGCAATGATGTCACAAGTGACATCTTGCTTACTACTTTGCATGTGATCACTGATTGGGCAATCAGCAATCACATGATCGGGACCTCATACAGAGATCCCGTCCAACGATCGGTGTTTCACTGTGTCCGGAGGACACAGCGGGCACCGGATCGCGGTGCTGTGCGCTACCGGGGAGCGTGCACAGCTAGAAATGGCGGGCGCCGTTTATGAATGGCAACCCGCTCCTGGAGTGCTACCATCCTGCCATTTATAAACAGCAGGCGGACGGCAAGTGGTTAAAAAAGTTCAAAGTGCAGGAAACCGTCTATGCGTTTTTTGATGTGTTTTTTTGCGGTCGGATCAGTGTGAAAGTAACCTTAGTACTACAGTTAAGGACAGCTTTATATTTGGCTTCAGCCCTTGAGCTATGCTCCGCCCATTCACCATTCCATATCCATTGAAAGTGCCTTAGTGGTCAATAAGAACTTTTAGGATATGGAATTGGAAGATGGGCAGGGCTGGGTTTTAGAGAGGAGGCTTAGCTCCAGAGTTGACAAAATATAACCTCTACTAACAAAATGAAACCTACCAGAGGGGAGCACAAGAGTCTTTTATATAAACACTGAATAAAGATGAAAAACCAAAACAGAAACTGATACAAGAATTTAAATACTCATTTGTAATTATTTTAACTGTACAAGCTTAATATTATTATTTGCATTTATATATCTTCAACAATTTAAATAGTGTTTTACATACTGTACATTCACATCAGTCCCTGCAGTAAAAAAAACTTACAATCTAAGGCAGGGGTGGGCAAACTTTTTGACTTGAGGGCCGCAATGGGTTCATATATTGGACCCGGGGGCCGGACCAAGAGTAGATGAATGATGTGTATGTGTCATCCATAGTAAGTATAGTAATATTCCCCCATAGTAAGCATAGTAATTCATCCCCCATATAGTAATTCATCCCCCATAGTAATTCATCCCTCATATAGTAATTCATCCCCCATATAGTAATTCATCCCCCATATAGTAATTCATCCCCCATAGTAATTCATCCCCCATATAGTAATTCATCCCCCATAGTAATTCATCCCCCATATAGTAATTCATCCCCCATAGTAATTCATCCCCCATATAGTAATTCATCCCCCATATAGTAATTCATCCCCCATAGTAATTCATCCCCCATAGTAATTCATCCCCCATATAGTAATTCATCCCCCATATAGTAATTCATCCCCCATATAGTAATTCATCCCCCCTATAGTAATTCATCCCCCCTATAGTAATACATCCCCCATATAGTAATTCATCCCCCATATAGTAATTCATCCCCCCTATAGTAATTCATCCCCCCTATAGTAATTCATTCCCCATATTAATTCATCCCCCATATAGTAAATCCCCATATTAATTCATCCCCCATATAGTAAATCCCCATATTAATTCATCCCCCATATAGTAAATCCCCATATTAATTCATCCCCCATATTAATTCATCCCCCATATAGTAATTCATCCCCCATATAGTATTTCATCCCCCATAGTACTATTCCCCCCCAAGTAGTAAGCCAAGTCCCCCCTGTGTCAATTCACTTACCTTTGCTCCGCGCCTTCCTCTCGCCGTGTTCCCGCGCCGTTCCGGTCTTCAGGGCGGACTGTGAGAGGAGCCTAGCTCCCCTCACGTTCGTCACGCTGCCCCGCCTACACACATCCTGACAGCTCCGCGGGCCGGATTAAAAGGTCCGCCGGGCCGTAGTTTGCCCATTGCTGATCTAAGGCATGCTTGTGAAAAATGTATATTTACTCTTTAGCTTTACTTACATTACATTGTCTGAGAATAACTCTTGGCTTTAACAATCAGAATTAAGAGTTTGGGGGTTTGGCAGTTGCTGGCCTGGCAACTGATATTGTGATAACATATGAAGTCTCTCCTCTATTGGCTATAATAGTATTACACAACAGATCTCCCTACTTATGGGAAATGTAAAAAATCTGGGTCTCTGGTATTTCATTCCATTATATAGACTTAGTGACTGTTACCATGCGTTGGCAGGATCACGTCAGGAAGATACTAATGCAATAATTATCAGACTTAAGATGTTGTTGTTTCATTAATATTATACAGGATTTATATAGCACCAACAGTTTGCTCAGCGCTTTACAATATAAGATGTGTTTCACTTCTGTCAATATCGAGAGTCAGCCTAAAACAATGCAAATAAAGCTAGATATTGGTGCAAATACCCATCTTTCCTAAGTAATCCAGATTCCTTCAAAAACCCATTTGTTACTGGTTCTCCTTAACCAATTCAATACCGGGCAATTTTACACCTTCCTGCCCAGGCCATTTTTCAGGTTTCAGCGCTCTCACACTTTGAATGACAATTGCGCGGTCATACAACATTGTACCCAAACTAAAATTTTATCATTTTCTTCACACAACTAGAGCTTTCTTTTGGTGGTATTTAATCACCGCTGGGGTTTTTATTTTTTGCTAAATTAACAAAAAAAGACCGAAAATTTTGAAAAAAACACATTTTTCTTTGTTTCTGTTATAAAAGTTTGCAAATAAATAATTGTTCTTCATAAATTTAGGCCGAGATGTATTCTGCTACATGTCTTTGGTGAAAATAACCCAAATTAGGATGTATTATTTAGTTTGTAGGAAAGTTATAGAGTTCACAAACTATGGTATAGATCTGAATATTGATCAATCCTGAAGTACTGACAGCCAATCTAATTTCTTGAGGTCCAAGAATGTCAGAACAGTACAGATATCCCCCAAATCACCCCTTTTTACAAAGTAGACAGTCCGACGTACTTCGTAAGAGGCATGGCGAGTTTTTCGAAGTTGTATTTTTTTTGTCATTTTTTGGAAAATGAGAAAATTAAATTTAGTTTCACTATTTATTTATTTTTTTTTTTACATATTGTCACCAGTGCAGTACAGTGTCATCATAACTGGCATGGAGGTGATCAGGGACACTGACTGGTGACAGTATGAAAAAAAAAAAAAATATATATATATATATATATATATTTTTTTTTTTTTTCATATTTCACTATGACCAGAGTAGTACAATGTTACCATAGTAACATTGTACTACTTTGGGGAAGTGATCAGTATTTTTTATTTTTTTTACACAATTTGCTTATAGTAAGAATTACTTTGCTATAAGCAAGCATTTACCTGAATGACATCGATTCATTCAGGGTTTTTTTTTTTTTTTTGTGCTTAGCTGTGATTTGGCCACAGCTAATCACATGACATGTGCATGTGATTAGCTGTGACCATTCACAGCTAGGCACTAGTATACAATGGATGGCATGAATGAAGCCATCCATTGTATACAACTGTCATGTGACCTGCTGTGATTGGTCACATGGTACCGGCAATGGGGGCCGATACTCCGATCTGTCATCGGCCGTGTCCGAGGTACACGGCCGGTGACAGATTGCGCGGCTCTGCAGGAGCGCGATCTGCGCATGTGTGGGAGGACGCCATATGGCATCCACCCGGAACGCTGATGACATTTGCCGGCCGCCATTCGGCCATAGGGCGGGCGGCAAATGGTTAAAGTCCAATTAAACTCTTAGTTTAAATGAGCTAAATACATTCCAGGAGCATTAAAAAAAATGCCTCCTCCTGGACTCCTGCTAGTGGGAAGCTTGTTCTCTTTGGGGAAATAGTGATTTCATTAGAGACAGTGGACATGTTCCCTACTGATGCCCCCTACTGAGTCAGAGCTGCAGCTCTACAATCAGAAAAGCTTGTACTCCCCATAGATTGAAGGTCTTTTGCTCTGACTCAGTAGGGTGCATGTCAAGCATCTGCAAAGAGATCACTGATTCCCCACAGAGAGCAAGGGTCCCTCTCTACAGCATACTGGCAGGAGTCTGGCTTTTCCACTCATGTTGCAACTTGCAGCTGTTTTTTAAAGAAAACAATCTATAGGATATTGAAACAATTTTTATTTTGATGCATCTGGAAAATATTTAGCTGATTTAAACTTGGGATTCTATTAGGCTTTAAATGATCTGCCAAAAACTGTTGAGCATATAGTGGTGGATTTACTAAAGGCAATAAGGCTGTTCACTTTACAAGGGGATGTTCACTCAGCTTAGTGAGGTGTCCGTTTATGAACCAGCAGTAATAGATCGCTGCTCAGTTCTCCGGCATTCTCGGAGAACACAGTTCTCCTGTGAATGCCTTTTATGAAGCAGTTCTCCGAACGAAGGGAGAACGGTGTCCAAACGCTGGAGAACGGTCTCCAAATGCTGGAAAACGGCTGATTTTACTATAATCTCGCGAGATTACAGTAAAAGATCAGTTTACTAAGCAGAGGTAAATTATCTCTGCTTAGTTTGCGGTCCCTCCGATTCTCCAGCTCTGGGCTGGAGAATCTGGAGGGAGAACACAGATCTCCAGTGAAGGGCTGAACATGTTCTCCGCTGATCTCCTGAGTGTCATAAACTGGGAATGACCAGAGATCCTCTGAATCGCAGCTATTCTCTGTGCCATAAACGGACACCTGAGTTCTCTATAATCTACTCCAGCTGGAATTCAGATGACCTGTTCTAATGCCATGAGCACATCAGTGAAGAGAATTATTCGATGAAAAGCTTTTCTACCTATAACATTCTATGATGGCTGTAAAGTTTAAACATAGATGACCATCATAGATGTTCAAAACTCACTGCAAATAGTACACACTGGTGTCCGTTTATGAACCAGCGGTAATAGATTGCTGCTCAGTTCTCCTGTGAATGCCATTTATGAAGCGGTGTAGATCAGTTCTCCGAATGAAGGGAGAACGGTCTACAAACGCTGGAGAACGGACTACAAACGCTGGAGAACGGTCTACAAACGCTGGAAAACGGCTGATTTTACTATAACCTCGCGAGATTACAGTAAAAGATCAGTTTACTAAACTGAACTAAACTAAATTATCGCTGCTTAGTTTTCGGTTCCTCCAATTCTCCAGCTCTGGGCTGGAGAATCTGGAGGGAGAACACAGATCTCCAGTGAAGGGCTGAATATGATCTCCGCTGATTTCCTGAGTGTCATAAACTGTGATTGACCAGAGAATAGCTGCGATCCTCTGAATCACAGCTATTCTCTGTGTCATAAACGGACACCTGAATGTGGTGAAAATTCACTTTTCAACGAATACCCAGTTCAATGCAAGAAAATCAAGAAAAACAGTATTTTTTGTTTGCACATGATTGGTCAGCAGAGCTTCAGCACATTCACTTATCTAAGGGAAATGCCCGTGCTAAGTCAATGAGCCTATTTTCTCTTA